>NW_028242602.1:0-15679 GCF_964263255.1 Lissotriton vulgaris
TACATCTCTCAACATCACCAAACAAAGTACAAATAAACTACAACACATGTTAACCATTTCAGAAGCACAAAAAAAGAACGTCTCCTGCTCTGCTCCTTGGGTTTTGAATATTAACTTATGATAGAGTGGTAACTGTGAGAGCTAACTATGTAACACTGCCAGATGACAGCCCACAACATCACAGACCATTCTATGCTACAGAATGACATGCTGTACCATACAATAGAACGACAGCCCATGCGATACCATACCTTACAATAGAATTACAGGTCATACCATACTATACAGGCTGTACTACGGAAACGCCCTCTACGCAGGAGCCTCAGCCAAACTCCTGAAACGACTACAACGCATTCAACGCCTCTGCATGCCTGATCCTCGACATCCCTCGCCGCAGCCACATGACACCCCACCTGAGAAACGTGCACAGGCTCCCCGTCATCAAGAGGATCACCTTCAGGCTCCTCACCCACGCACACAAGGCACTAAACAACACCGGACAAGCATATCTCAACAGACGACTCACCTTCTTCACCCCATAAACACCAGCTCCGCTCCACCGACCTCGCCTCAGTCCCCCTCATCTGAAGAGCAACCTCCGGCAGCAGATCGTTCCCCCACCTCGCCGCCAAGACCTGGAACACCCTCCCCATCCTCCTACGAAAGACCCACGAACTTCTAACCATTGAAGACTACTCAAGACCTGGCTATTGGAGCAGTAGCAGCATCCCCCCCCCCAGCGCCTTGAGACCCCTACGGGTAAGTAGTGCACTTTACAAATGTTCTGATTGATTGATTGATTGATTGATATTGATTGATTGATATTATAGAATGACAGGTCATACCATACAACACTACAGAATGACACACCACCTCAAAAAGAATTGGCAAAGTAAATAAATCCTGAAAAGCTGAGACATATTGGCTTTGCCAATGCTTGTTTTGTTTGACTTTTCTGAAAAGTTTTGTTATGCTCCCAACTCTGAGTTGCCCTCTACAGTTGTTAAAAGATTTGTACAGGGCAGCAAAAAATTACCAAAGAATTACTATGCACTATGCTGCCCCGCCAAGTAGCACGAGTAATGAGTTAGACTAACTCATTTCGGTGTGGTGGTGCAATTCACTGCACGGAAATGCAAAGCTACGTATTTATGACACCTTCTCATCTGTCAAACGGAGCACCAGCTGCTAATTAGCACCACTCTCAGAAAGCTGACAGCGTGCGATCCTCGTTGCTTGAGGCAGGCTTGGGGTCTGGTTCAGTTCACTCTGGGCTGGCTCTTTAGATGTTACAATGTATTAACTTCACCCGCGGCGCCGCATTCAGATTCTCTGACTTCACAGGATGACTCGAGTGTTGCAGTGTCCGCATTATTTGCATAGACCAAAAGCTACTTCTGACAGACACTGACTACACACACCGATAGGCGTACCTGGCCATCGGTGGGCTGTGGCACGAGCAGGTGCAGCAGCAGTCTGTTTAAATATGTGGTGTAGGCACTGCACAGGCACATTGTTGTGCTGCGCAGCCGTAATGTGACCATGGCCGCAACCCGACCCAGACTGAGGCCGCTGGCTGAGTGGTGAAGCTTCACATTCAGCAGGGCGTTTGTAGAAGTCATTGAGCTCTGGACTACTGCCTCCACCAGTGGCATAACACAGGCCCCCACAGTCCCTGCGGTGCGGGCCCCCCAAGATCCAGGGGGCCCCCTCAGCACAGTACTCTGGCCTAGAGCTCCTGATTGATTTCAGAGGGGGCCCCTCCACATACCTTGCAGCGGGTCCCCTCAAGTTTTGTTATGCCAGTGGCCTCCACCCACAGTCCGGGGCCTGCAGGGGGGAATTGTCACAGTGTGGTATCATGTAAAGTCGCAGGTGAGAACCTGGGGTCCAATTAGCCTTGACTCAGTCATGCCAATGGTATACCCTGGCTCCCATACCAGACATGCTGTAGAAGAGGCCTGATGAATGCAACCATTCTTAACCTGCTGAGTCTGAGGACGCCGGCCATAACAGAGGCCAGGCACACCGAGGACCATAGACACCCCCCGCCTTGTTGAAACTTTCCCAGCACTGTGGCAATTAAATAAACAAAGCGCAATATTATTTTCATTGGGATTCATCCGCTTCTCTGAGTGTTAAAAACAGGTGACTCATTCAGTTTCAGGAAAACATTATTTTTTTAGATCCTGTGTTATTTTTCCCCAATTGCAGACCTGTCTGAGGAAATTTGGCAGTTGGGGCCCTCTTTCATCATGAAGAGCATGTGCCCTATCACTAAAGTTTTGGGAAGTAAAAATACAGCTTTTCCAAATATTAAGAGTTCTTAGAGACAGTTGAGGCTATGTGAGGTGCTGTACCTTGGGATGAGGCTACTCTTAGAAGCATCTCTCACTATGAAGGGCTCCAGGTTTCAAAGCTGCACATGTCCAGGAACTATGTTTCCGCTTCCTTGTCACTGGAAATGTGTGCGAGCTCTTGTCCATCTATACGACTCTGGCACACATTACCCACGGCTGGGATATTACCTTAAAAGTTACATTAAAGCAGAAACAATAATGGCAGTTCAGACGCTTAGAAAATCCAGCAGCATAGAGGCTTAATGCCAAAAGAGCGGCCTGGTATAAGGCATTAGGAAGACTGTAGACTACTGCGATCTCTATGATAAGTAGGCTTATTTGAGACCCGTGACGTTTCAGAAGCTATCTTGAGACGGGTGCAGACCCTCAGACCTCAACACACGAGAAACCCCTGATGTCTGACTGGCAATGGCCAACACTCTTTGACCCACCGAGATAACCACCCTAAAAAAGGGCCCACGCTGACCATGGGTACTTGAAGCCTCACTTACAAAGTGAAGAGAATAACCTGAGACCCCGAAGGGCACAGACCGTCCTGAGAGGGGAGCGGAGCCCCAGTACATACTCACGCCAGGAGTCCCAGACCCAGGAACGGCCGCCAACCCCCGAACCAATACAGAAAGCGACCAACGATAAGACCACAACAAGACTTCCGTCAGCCTCGATATCTCTGACAACCGCAACAATAACTCAAGGTCAGTGTAGTCAGTGGTCCTAATGGGCTACTAGAATCCAATAAAGGACTGGTCTCAAAAAAAGGCTTGATCCAACGCCCCTAACGTGGCCCATAGAGTAACATACATGCCATCACTACGCTTACTCGGGGCCTAAGTCTCTGATCCACGACCCCAGCTAGACAGTGTTATCCCTGGCACCTATTGAGAATACCACCATTGACACAGGCCCCCTTACCAAGAGACCAGATCAACTCCAACTCCCAAACCCAGGTCCAGAGTTGCCCTTCTCAGCATGCCCCTTCCTCCTCTGCTCCCCCCTCCGAGAGGCAATCCCCCGTCTCCTCAACCCCTCCTCCCCTATCCTGACCAGTCAGCACTCTCTCCTCTGCACAACATTCCATCCTATCAAACACTGAAGTAAACCCGACTCTCTCACAACACAGAAAAATGCCACCGGGCGCGCAACAGCTTGCTCTCCGCATACACCAAACTTCCTGATTCCCCATGGTCCGCACTCCATCGCAATCGCTTTCCCCCCCAACCTCTCTAGTAAAGCAAAGAAACTCTTCAAACATAGACTGCTCAGACATCATTCGAAGACACTTATCACTGCTCCTCCAGAGGGTAGATAAAAGGACTTCATCTTCCACACTGAAAGACCCGACATTTGGCCCTAATTCTCAACGCCCATCTCAGAATTTCAGAAACCACCACTACTTCCCACAGCTACAAACTGACGACCTCACTCCCGAGTCACCAGTCGATGAGGGGCAATATCTCCATAACCATCTTCATGAACGGTACAGTCCTACTACAGGCTAAGAGCGCTCATCTTGAGTTCTTCGACTCCCTCTTCCTCTCACTAAAAAAGGCCCCCGTGATCATGTCACGATACAGATCAACTCCTTCCCTCCCCCTAGTGCGCCATCCACGACAGGGGAGGCACCGGGCCCATCTCTCAGCTGCTTCAAGATCCCCCTTGCCGCCATCCAGAGGCCCTCAATGTAATTCTATACCTCCAAATATCACTCACTCCCCCTCTATCAGATGACCCACCCACCCCTGCTCCTCCTCCCTTCCCCTCCTAATATCCAGGATCGAGCATCACCCTCTAGCTCAGCTTACTCACATCCCTTCACCGTACCCTCGCCACACGAGATCTGTCACCTGCCATGAGGCAGCACTCCCTATGCCCCTGAGTCCTACCAAAAGCAATTCAGGCAGCCCCTCCCCCAATAACCACCAGGACCGGGACACACACACCTCCTTTAACTACCAACACAACGGGGACCCACTCCCCTCCCCCAAGGGCAATGCTGCCGCAGACTCCCTCCCCCCTCCTTGATCCCGCCCCCTTCACCCAAGGGCATTGTTGCCCCAGACACCCTCCCTCTCTCCTTAGATAACACAACGCAACGCCTCTCCCTCCTAGAAACTCAGCTGGAAATCCTGATTCGAGGCCTCAACGAAACTCTATCCAACCTATCCTTGACCCGAAAGCCCACCCAGCCACCCACAGAGCTATCTAGTCTCACCCACCCAGTCAAGGCAAGGTAGCACCCTCCATTGCGCCTGGGTCACCAGTAAGGGGAAGGATAATTTCTACGAAAGACCTAGAAGAGCAACAACCTCACTTTCCCCTCAGGAAGTGACACATCTAGCGCATCCTACGACCCCCCCGGCGAATTCTCCTCTAAATCCGCGATCCAAGTAATTACGGGATTTAGAAGTGAACAGCCCCTTTTGAGAGTCCCCAGACCCCCTGCCCACCTAGCCTTCCTACCTAGAGTACAATCCATTGAGAACAGGTGCAAAGAAGAACCCCCCCATCAACTGTATGCTCCTAAACTGCAGACCAGCCTCCAAACATGCAACCAAACTAGCTGAAGCCATCCTCTCCCATTACATAGACATAGCATTAATAACAGAAACCTGGCTCAATAGTCTCCCCTACCCCAGCATGGACATGCTGGTGCGTCCCGGATTCACTATGAGCAACAAAGACAGGCAAGTGAAAAGAGGCGGGGGCATCGCAATCATCCACAAGAACAACATCTCCATCACAGAAACTTCCTCTTGTGTAAACAGCTCCTTTGAATGTCTCCCAGGCAAAATCAAAACACAGGATACCAGGCCTACACTTTACCACCTTCTATACCACCCCGCAGGCAACTACTCAGATTTCGGGGTTCACCTTTCCGACCTGATTGCCCATTGCTCACTCGGCAACTCTAACAACATAATTCTGGGCGACCTCACTTTAAGATGGAACGAAACAAAGCACCCGCTCAACCTACTACTAGAAAACAATCTGACCCAACACTGCTCAGAAGAAACACATCATAGAAGAGCAATCCTTGACCAATTATAGCCGAAAGCAATGCAATCTCCATCGACCACATCCTCCCCGTTGACTGGTCCCACCATCACATAGTTCTCTTTCACATCAACCATGCGATCTTGTCCAATCTAATCCCCTAGCTAGACCCCCCCAAATGGGTCAGGAAAACAGCCCAGATCCCTTGAGCTGGCGTAGAAGAAAGAATTAGCTCGCTCCTCCCCAACTCCACTGACCATCTCTCAACTACCGAACCACCTCTCTCTACATCTCCAATATGACGCTCACCCTGGATCAAATTGCCCCCCTAAAGCTAAAGAAATCCAGGAACATCCCCTCCAGATCATGGTTCACCACTGACATCAATGAAGAAAGAAGACAACTAAGAGCCGCAGAAAGAATCTGGAGGGATAATCCCTCCGCCCTCCACTGCGATCAACTCCAAGCAGCCCGCAGGATGTACAAAAAGCACATTAAGAACAAAAAGACAGCTTTCTTCTGTTCTGCGCTAGATAACGCAAAAAAACGACCCAAAGAGCTTTTTAATATCATCAGGAATCAAACCTCCAAACCCATACCCTCCTCAACACAGGCATCCAAAGAATGATGCCACAACTTCGCAATCTTTGTCAATGACAAAATCGCCAGATTGACGTCTCACTTGGCTTAAATCTCAGCCCCTCCAACGAAATCAAAGCGTCCCAAATTCTTGTTAGCGCCTTCTTGAACCCTCCAAATCAGTGTTCCTCCTTCATTCCCATCCAGGAAGCAGAGATAGTCGAACTAATCTCCAATGCTAAGCCCTCATCTCACGCCCTAGATCAACTACCTCCGCACCTGGCCAAAGACCTGAAGCTCGTCCTAGCCCCGCTATGGTGCAAGATCATCAACAGCTCAC
This sequence comes from Lissotriton vulgaris, assembly GCF_964263255.1. NCBI lineage: Eukaryota > Metazoa > Chordata > Amphibia > Caudata > Salamandridae > Lissotriton > Lissotriton vulgaris. The sequence goes on from NW_028242602.1 coordinate 6,274, forward strand.
TGTGCTCCGGAATGTACCTGACTGCCTCAAAGTAAAGTCAAGCCACTGCTGAGCAAACCAGGACTAGACACTGAGGATCTGAATAATTTCAGACCTGTATCGAACCTACCTTTTTTGTCCACAATCATGGAAAGATGTGTACTCCCTCAGTTGACCCAACACCTGGATAACATCAATCTACTAGATCCCCATCAATTGGGCTTCAGAAAAGGATGCAGCACCGAATCCACAATCCTCAATGTCATAGACGATCTACTCAAGTCACTTGACTCGGATCAATGCTGCCTTCTCATCTCCTAGATTTATCGTCCGCATTTGAATCGATGCAGTTGACCACGAATTGCTCATCAAGGTTCTACAAGAAAGGGCCGGTCTCAAAGAGACGGTCCTCCACTGGTTCTCTTCTCTTTTCTCCACAACTGCTCACAAAGAATAATAATCAAAAACTTTGAGTCCGACCTCCACCCCGTCATCAGAGGTGTTCTACAAGGGTCAGTGCTCTCCCCTCAGCTCTTCAACATTTACATTGAACCTCTTACCTCTCTACTCAGGAAATCCAACATCCCCTTTCACTTATATGCAGACGACACGCAGCGTTATCTGGAAACCTCCTCAATTGATGACATCCAGAGACTTAACACCATGCTCAAGTAGGTTCAACACTGACTGACAAACAATCACCTGAAACTCAAGCAAGAAAATTCAGAAATACTCCTCATCTCCAACAAAGATGAAAACCCACAAATCGACGAATGGCTCAAAGCCATTGACGCCCTCAATGGGAACCTCACCTTGGCGGATTCGGTAAAATATCTAGGGATCACCCTAGACCCGAAACTAGACATGAAGAAACACATTACAAGATCCACTAAAAGTGCCTTTCTCAACCTAAAACTACTATACAAAATGATAACCCTTCCTCTCACCCAAGGACCTTCAACAAGCCACCCAAGCACTGGTCATCTCCAGAATAGATTATGGGATGGCTACCCTGACTGGGACAGTAAAATCTCACCTTACCCCCATGAAGACAACCTTCAATGCAGCAGCCAGAATGGTCACTGGAATTAAGAAATTCAAGCACATCTCTCCAGCTCTCAGAGAACTTAAATGGCTCCCAGTTGAGTTGCAAGCCAGATTCAGAACAGCCTGCCTCACGCACAAAGCCTGGTCACCAAACTCAAAAGGGCCGGCCAGTCCAGAAACCTCAGGAGCTACAACTCTCTACTACTCATCCCGCTGAAAACTCGTAAGCATAAAACAGCAGCCAAATATTTTGCCGGAAACGCTCCAAAAATCTGGAACTCCATCCCTCCCCACATCAGAAATACCCCCTTGTTTCCAAAATTCAAGAGCCTACTCAAAGCCCTCTTCCTCGACCGCTCTTGAGCAGACCGATAGAGCCCAGGCAGCTATCTAGCCGACGCTCCATTTTACCTTAATTTTAGAGACTGATGGCACTGACTCTGATCAAGAAAACATTTTGTGTATAAACTGATTGAATGATGAATACGCTCGGATGATCGTCAGGCTTGTCTTGCACCCCCTCCACTCTGCCCCTTTGCTCATGTGCTTGTTCCCTTCCCTGCTCAAACCCACGTGTTCTACCAATTTCCTGTACCATCCATTTGCACAATATTGTATATGCTTTTAAGCGCTCTGATACCCCTAGGTCCAGTCAGTGCTATACAAAACTCCTAAATCAATAAATACATAAATAAATAATAAACTGAATGTAGCAAACTGGGCATAACTTTTTTAGGTCGAGCCTAGGAAGCGTGCATACGCTTTCTAGAAGACCTGCTGTAGTCGAAAAGGAGTTAGCTCCAGTCTGCTGCCTTCCCATTGGTTAAATGCAGTGTCTCTTTACTTTGCTGCTCTAAGTGGTTCACACAGGGAAACATCACTTCTGCTTTTTCAAAGAGGAGCACTGGCCAACTACAGTTACCTTCCGCTTGCATGCTTAATCTCTTTTTCGGGAGTACTCTTTTTGCTGTTTCCGGGGTTCCCCAACTTCAGCTGCAGCCCCTTTGCTTTCCACCAGTCACATTCAGTGAAATCAGATTTGTTTTAGAAACCTATCACAAACTAAAGTAGCACACGTCAATAAAGCTATACCGACACTTACAATTGCCTTTGCAATTTGTTCAGCTGCAGCCGCTTTGCTTTCCGCCCATAGCGGTGAGTAAAATCGGATTTTCTTTTTTAGAAACCTATAGCAAACTAAAGTAGCGCACAATAATGAATCTTAACCAACACTTACCAGGTGCCTTTGAATGCCACAAGAAGTTACTGCAGAGGAGGTAGATATCAAAAAGTGCTGCACTACAGGCGTGTCATTTGTTTCTTCTACTAAGTAGACATGAAACCATACCTACTAACTAAATTCAACCTTTCTTGATTCAGTGATTGGCTAAAGTTTGAAAGACCTACCCACAAACAATGCTTCGATGCTGTGCTGCTCAGCCCTCTTTCATAAAGCAACCGTTCTGGTAACTTCTTTATAAAATAACTAGCAGCCCGTCCCGACCTTGGCCGGGAGCAATCAGGCTTAAGGGCCCCCGCCCGCCCCAGCCCCTGCCCGCCCCGACATTGTCCGTGGGTCCCCTGGAGTAGCAGCCCGTCCCAACCTTAGCTTCAGGGCCCCCGCCCTCCCCGACATTGTCCGTGGGTCCCCTGGAGCCTTACCTCATCCGCCCCACCTCCCCGCGCTCCTGAGTTCATCGGTCCGCCGCTCCTCGCCGCTCCTCACTGCTCCTCCCCGCCTGTCCGCCGCTCCTCCCCACGCTCATGTCCGCCGCTCCTCCCCGCGCTCATGTCCGCCGCTCCTCCTCGCGCTCCTGGACGTCGCTCCTTCCCGCGCTCCTGATGTCAGCACGCACGTCGCGGCCGGCGCTAATTCCATGGGACACATTTTTTTTTTTCTCGTTTATATAGCCTATGTCCATCTGCACACACTGACAATAGCTTCCAGCAAGCAGTGGGAGAGGTGATGATTTTGAGATCAAGCCCCTGCAAAGCATTATGGGACAAGATTAGGAGTGGGAAGTGAATATTATAGTATCCAAATAATTCTACAAAGAGCTGCAGTTCACCTCGTCGCCCCTCGTTGTCCCCAGTTGTCCCCGATGAGGCAAATGCAATAGCATTTAAAATATTATACATAAAGCTGCAGTTCACCTCATGGTCCCCAGATGTCCCTGATAAGGCAAATGCAATAGCATTTAAAATATTACACATCAAGCTGTAGTTCACCTCGTCGTCCCTAGATGTCCCTGATGAGGCAAATGCAATAGCATTTAAAATATTATACATCAAGCTGCAGTTCACCTCGCCGTCCCTAGATGTCCCTGATGAGGCACATGCAATAGCATTTAAAATATTATACATCAAGCTGCAGTTCACCTCGTCGTCCCAAGATGTCCCTGATGAGTAAAATTCAAAAACATTGAAACCCTTTCATGAATGCTAATAATGATGCTAATCTTATCCCATAATGCTTTGCAGGGCCTTTTAGTTGTATTTTTGCCCATAACTATGCTTGGGGTGGTTCTAAGAGAATGGGACCTCCACTGAATTACTATTTAAAGGGAGCAGGAATGTATAGAACCTGGGAAGAAGAAACAACACCCGTGACGGAATGTCCCCAGCAATTGTCACGCCCCCAGCACACACCCACAGCATAATGCAGACACGCTCACAAGGGACTACTTTGCTGGCACGGTTCTTTTACCTTTTAAACATATATGGTGGGCGTCTGCATAGCCTATGTCCTTCTGCTGCAACTGCCCTTTCCAACGCTGTATTGGATGTTGTGATTGGTGATGTGGTTCCTGAGATTACCCGCCTCAATGGTTTGGGCTCTCTCTTTATTATACTAATATGGAAGTATATATAAGTATAGATGTTTATGAACCAATATCTCTTTGCTTGTGCAAGGAATGTGTACACCCACATCCACTTTTGTAAGTTCCTCACATCATGCACATTAACAATCTACATGAGTGTACTTAACAATGACTGTATATTATAGGCCCTGTGTGTCCGCAATCCATAGTCAACAACCAGCTGCTGGCTTGATATCTTCAGACATTCTGTGGTACATCAAGTGGACCAAGAAAAAACAGCCTCCCTTTGCATCCCAGCCAAGTATATTCGTAACGAGTCGATTAACGAGATGGCAGTTTCTGTGACTGATGTTGTAGAGTCCCTGTGAAGTCCCTCACACCCGTTTTTATGCATTAATTATTTTAGATGTTCGATATTGTGCAAATGATGTGTTAGCCACCCTTAGCCTTCTTTAGATAATGACCACTTACAGAATTTGTCAAACGTGTCTTGGTGCATTGAGCGCGTTCCCATTAGGGTGCTCAGATATGCTTCCACGCTTCAACTCTAGACCACACTTCCCACACCACCGAGGAGTGAACTTATCATATAGACAGTGCCTCTAAACACCAACAAGTCATACACGAACAACCCACAGGCATCTCAACACAACGAATCCCCCCGGACCTCCCTCATAGTATCTGACCCAATACCACTAACAGAAAAATCTCTCAATACCTTTCAGTAACACATGGAACAGCTACACAACCCATGCTCCTCCATGCCTCTGTCCCACCTCTCCCTCCAGCCTAGTCACCTCAGACTTCAGTCTGGACTTGAATGACTCCTCAGGGTCTGTTTCCTAATCACCAGAACACCCTTCTCCCTTCGTCTTGCCTCTCTTCTTGCTCTTTTCCATTCTCTATGCCATCTCTCCTCCCTCAGTTTGTGCTCTCTCAGGCTCCTTTCCATTCCCTCACCTCTTTTCCCTCTTTTTGTGTCCTCTCCTGCTGCTTTCCATTCTGTCACATCTCCTGATCTTGCTCTTTGCCCCTCTCACCTTGCAATTTGACCTTAGTCCCGTTCAACAGTCACTCAAACACTCTCCCCTCTCACCTCCCCTTTCTACCTCTCACATCTCTTCTTTTCACTCATGCAATTTACCTTCTCCCCAGCACATATCTTTTTGATTCTGTCATTTTATTCTGATATTGCACATTACGGCACAACACCAGGCCCTGGATCGATGGATGGCGTCCTGGGGCGCAACTGGCCCCGAACTTTGGGGTGGAGGGCGGCTAACATCCCCAGCAAGGGCCAGCTTGAGCACTGGCAGCGGCCGTTATGGCAGCCTTAATTAGCGACAAGCACCGTTTCAGCATACTCCTAAAGTTACTTTTTTCTCTCTTTCTTTGGGGCATATGTACAATCCCCTATCGTCACCACAATGTCACTTTTTGCGACATTGTGTTGGCGATAGGGGCTGCACTTTATGTGGTTAACACTGCCTTGTACATAAGGTCCCCGTTCACGCTATGGTTAGCGTGAAAGGGGCATGCAGTGGGTGTTGTGGTGGGCGTTCGACCGCAACACCCGTTGTATTTGACGCTGCCCCCTATGTGCAAGTTTAGCGTACATAAGAGAAGTGCCAAAATTAAGGACATAAAAATTCTGGGTTTAAGTTGGCGAAACGAGGAAAAATGCATTATTTCTTTTCGTTTTTGCTTTTAACATGTGCAGCACACATGGAGAAAGCAAAATGGCTCCTTCTTGCTTTTCTCTTGCTTTCTCTGCTTTTTCTTTGCTTTTTCCTCTTTTTTGTGCATGCTCCTTTCTTTTCCCTCATTTTCACTGCTTTCTCCTTGCTTTTTCCACTGTTTTGTGTGCCTTCTTGCTTTTTCCTCATTTTCACTGCTTTTTCTTTGTTTTTTCCCCCGTTTTTGGTGCAGCCTCCCCTCACAACACCGGACCATCACCTCACTTCCGAAGGGCCCTCGGCTGTTCGAATGAGCCTCCGGGACCTGCAAGTGCCTGGATACCCTGTCTGGTGATTAGCGGCACTTTACAAATCCTGATTGATTGATTGACTATACCATACAATGACAGGTCATACCATACCATTCCATACAATGACAGGCTACACCATATCTTACCATACTAAACTATACAATTACAGGCCATACCATACTAAACTATACAATTACAGGCCATGCTATGCTATACTATACAATGACAGGCCATCCCATGCTATACTAGACTATTCAATTACAGGACGTGCCATACTATACTATGCAACGAAAGGCCATACCTTACCATGACAGGTCATAACATACCACTACCACACAATGACAGCCTGTACCATACCATACAAACACTGGCCATACCATACCATACCATACAATTACAGAACATACTATGCCACACTATACCATATAATGACAGGCCATGCCATACCATACAATGACAGTCTGTACCAGCAGGATAAAAACTGGATTGATTTACAAATCGCGGCAAAAATGCGCAACCAACGACCGTACTGGTCACTAATCGCAAAGGAAACCGGGACAAAAAAGGCCCTGCATTCCATCCCAGTGTCACCTCAAGACTGGGAAACCTATCTGACAGCTTTATACAAAGAAAACACGAGTACCGAAGCCGCCGAAAACACAGGGAGCTACAGTGAAAGAAACAACGATCCGATTGGACACACCTCCCCGTTCTCAATAGAAATGCACATCCGAAAGGCAAGATCTACAGGGGCATCAGGCCCAGACCAAATACCAATCAAGGTCCTACAGGCAGACCCTAAGGGTTGGAGTAAGTTGCTCTCTCCCCTTTTTAACTACATCTTTAAAACAACAATAGTGCCAAAATCTTGGAAGGGGAGTATTATAATACCGATCTTTAAAAAAGGATCAAGACATCAGGCCGGCAACTATCGCCAAATAGCATTACTAGATGCCACGGGTAAAATCTTTGCCGCAGAAGTGTTGGACCAACTCAAAAACTGGGCATTTTCAGAGGATCTAATCCCCTTATATCAGGCGGGTTTCAGGCCAAAGCACTCGGTTATCGACAACATCGCGATACTACAAACTATCCTCGACAAGTACGTGGTAGGAAAGTCCCAACCGGTATACGCAGCTTTCATAGACTTTTCTACCGCATTTGATCGAGTAGACAGACCCTCCCTCTGGAAAAAGCTGAGGAAGCTAAGAATTCCAGAACAACTACTACAAGTCATAATTACACTACATTCGCATACGTGGTGCCAAGTGCAGATGGGGAGTGATAAGGGCCTGACCAACACAATTCCCACAGCAAACGGACTAAAGCAAGGGTGCCTTCTAGACCCCTTGTTATTCTCACTATACCTTAGTGATCTACCTCAGCATTTGCAACAAGCACCTAGTCTGCCCCCAAAGATCGCTGCCCAAAACGTTCACGTCCTCCTATACGCAGACAATATCGTAATGTTAGATCTTACGCCCTTCGATCTGCAAAGACTTCTGGACTCTTTGAATAAATATACCCAGGAAAACTACTTAGTTCCAAATCTTACAAAAACAAAAATAGTTTCCTTCTCAGGAAGAAAAAGGAGTACCAAATTCCGCTGGAAACTCGGAGCTGGAATAATAGAAGAGACAGATGAATATACCTACTTGGGCAGGACTTTCACTAAGACATTAAAAAACAACATACAAGTTAACAACCTGACCAAGAAATCTGAGGTGCACGCTGGAGCCCTTCATAGACTTTATACTGCCTCTGGTAATAGACACTTTTCATCTCTTCTCAAAGTTTACAGCACAAAGATACCCCCAGTTCTATCATTTGCTTTGGAACACATTCCAATAAAACAGTGGTCATTCCTGGACCAAACAGAAGGGAAGATACTAAGGAAAATGCTGAAGGTATCACAATCCACTCCGGTGCAAGCTCTTCGTCTCGAATTTTCTCTTACCAGTTCATTTTCAAGATCCATTGCAAACGTTATCAGGTGGGCATATAATCTGCTACACGCAAAGGATGGAACCCTCCGTTCACTACTCAAAGCCGAGACCTTCGATCAAGGTGCCTCAAAACAAGTATTCTTTAGCAACATGACCACCGCTTTTAAACTAGCTGAGATCAACGTCAACCAGTTGCTCACGTGGACACCACCACAACTGAAACTCTTTTTAAAATGTTTAACCCCTAGACTCAGTTACGATTTTGATTTTTCACATTGTGCCAAACTGACTTTGTATAGAAACTTTGTGGAAACATTGGCCCCAAAGCAAGTGCAACAATATATAGATTTTAACCTTTGCACGGCGCTAGGAGAACAATTACTCTGTTACGGCTTGGCATTCTACCAACACTATCTTTAACATCAAGATGGAACTCAAACGGTTCTTCATTATGTAATCTTTGCAATGGAGGAGAGCAGGATGTAGAACATCTTTTATTTACATGCCCAAATCCAAAACTAGTGGCAGCGAGGAGAAAATATCTGAATCCTATATACATCAACTGCCGTATCACTACTGTAAAGGACTTGATTATAGTATGTAAATCTCCGCCCAATGAATTAGTTTGTTTTAACTTTTATAAATTTTTAAAACCTTTTTTAGCTTTGTATTAATACGAAACTCTTAAAGTATCTGTAACTGAATTTTATCCTACAAAATTTGTGGTCCTCAGTAGAGTACCAAAACAAATAAAATAAAACTTAACAGTCCGTACCATACCATACAATGACAGTCCATGCCATACCATGCATTGACAGCCTGTAGCATACCATGCAAAGACTGGCCATACCATACCATACCATACCATACCATACTATACCATGCCATACAATGACAGGCCATACCATAGCATGTCATAACAAACTCTACAATAGATCATATCATACTATACTATACAATGACAGCCTATACCATACTATGTATACAATGGTAGGTCATGCCACACTATACAATGACAAGCCATACCATACTATATATACAATGCCAGGCCATGCCATACTATACAGTGACGGGCCATATCATATTGTAGAATGACAGACCATACCATTTTCACTCAATCAGCATTTGTCTAGCACAGCAATGCAACCCCTAGGGGTATCTGGACGCTCTATGTGTGATGTCTCCATCGAAAAGCATAGTCTTGAATTTCTTTCTGAAGTCCGCTAGGGAGGGGTGCTGATCAAAGATGGAGGGGCAGGTTGGTTCATAACATAACATAACATAACATAACATAACATAACATAACATAGAATGACAGGCCATACTTTACTCTGGCTATACCATTCTACTGAATGAGAGGTCATACCATACTAAACTATAGAATGACAGGCCATACAATGCAATGCTATGGAATGACAGGCCGTTTCTAGCCACACCACAACACCCAAAAAAATCATTGACAAAGCCAATAGATCTTGAAAAGCTGAGACCTATTTGGCTTTGCAAATGCTTGTTTTAATTTGACTTTCCTGAAAGCCGTTGTAACGCTCCCATCACCCACTGGATTATGGGTTTTCTTGTAGAGTTGCTAACAGTTTTATTTAGCAAAAGGAACAAATGATTGA